>NC_134397.1:101816645-101861378 GCF_050003625.1 Haematobia irritans | reverse complement strand
TATATATATATATATATATATATATATATATATATATATATATATATATATATATATATATATATATATATATATATATATATATATATATATATATATATATATATATATATATATATATATATATATATATATATATATATATATATATATATATATATATATATATATATATATATATATATATATATATATATATATATATATATATATATATATATATATATATATATATATATATATATATATATATATATATATATATTTAAGTTTTTTTCCAATTAATTAAAATATTGCTTAATTATAGTGGAGCACAAGTAAAAAAAGATTAATTTAAATAAAAACAAGTAAGGAAAGTCTAAAGTCGGGCGGCGCCGACTATATTATACCCTGCACCACTTTGTAGATCTAAATTTTCGATACCATACCACATCCGTCAGTTGTGTTGGGTGATATATATAAAAGGTTTGTCGCAAATACATACATTTTAATATCTCTCGATCTGGATAGAATTTGATAGACTTCTACAAATTCAAAATTTAAGTCGGCTAATGCACTAGGGTGAAACAACTAAATCGGAGTAAAAAATTGGCCTCTGTGGTCACATGAGTGTAAATCGGGCGAAAGCTATATATGGGAGATATATCTAAACTGAACCGATTTCAATAAAATGTGTCACACTTGACTATACTGCTAATTGTACTCCTAGTGCAAAATTTCAACCAAATTGGGCCAAAACTCTGGCTTCTAGGACCATATTAGTCCATATCGGGCGAAAGATATATGCGGGAGCTATATCTAAATCTGAACCGATTTCAATCAAATTGAGTACAATTAACTACACTACTAATAGTGCTCCTAGTGCAAAATTTCAACAAAATTGGGCCAAAACTCTGGCTTTTAGGAACATATTAGTCCATATCGGGCGAAAGATATATATGGGAGCTATATCTAAATTTGAACCGATTTCAATCAAATTTGGCACACATGACTATACGACGAATTTTACTGCTGGTGCAAAATTTCAACCAAATTGGGCCTAAACTCTGGCTTCTGGGGCCATATAAGTCCATATCGGGCGAAAGATATATACGGAAGCTATATCTAAATCTGAACCGATTTCAATCAAATTTTCACATACTACTAATTGTACTCCTTGTGCAAAATTTCAAGCTAATCGGGATAAAACTCTGGCTTCTGGGTCCATAGAAGTGTATATCGGGCGAAAGATATATATGGGAGCTATATCTAAATCTGAACAGATTTCTTCCAAAATCAATAGGGTTCTATTCTGACCCAAAAAAGGAACACGTGCCAAATTTGAAGGCGATTGGACTTATATTACGATCTAGACTTTGATCACAAAAATGTGTTCGCAGACAGATGGACGGACGGACGGACGGGCAGACGGACATGGTTATATCGACTCAGGGACCCACCCTGAGCATTATCGCCAAAGACGCCATATGTCTACCTCGTCTCCTTCTGGGTGTTACAAACATATGCACTAACTTATAATACCCTGTTCCACAGTGTGGCGCAGGGTATAATTAATTTTCGAGTATATATATTAATATATAATATTTAATAAAGTTTTAAGCAAATTTTTTTTAAATTTGACTTTTTGACTTTGTTCTCATTACATCGCTGTTGCTAGTAACTGGTCAACAACATTTAAGAATGCTTTCGAATTTAATATGCCACTATTAGACGTTAGAAAGCCCTTGATTGTGCAATGCAGAGAATCATGAGTAGTGAATATTTTTCGGTTTCTAAAAACTGGAGTGTTGGAAGTACAATGCTTCTTTGGGGGAGCAGCATCACTATTCATTATGTTGTCCTTTCTAATAACAGACCTATTAACACAGCTCTCATGGAATGCGGAGGATAATGTGTTTATGTGTGTTACATTTAAATTAGCCTTTAGCTCTGCGCAAAGCACAGCCGACCGTAGCCGAGTGGGTAGAGTGTGCGCTTATGAAGTCAATGGTCGTGAGTTCGACACCGCTTTCAGAAGAAATTTTATAAAGGTAAAATTAAATTGTAATAACAATAAATTCTATGTCAACAATACGTTA
Source organism: Haematobia irritans (assembly GCF_050003625.1). NCBI lineage: Eukaryota > Metazoa > Arthropoda > Insecta > Diptera > Muscidae > Haematobia > Haematobia irritans. The sequence goes on along the minus strand of NC_134397.1, from coordinate 101,859,300 downwards.
AGCAATTGGGGAAAACCATTAAAAACAAAAACAATAAATCAAAAAATAGCACAATTTTTTTTTTATTTTTTTTCCAAGACCTTACACGACAACTTATTTAGAAGGCCTTATTAAAGGTATTTTTTTCTCCTAATAAGATGGTGCCTTATATAAGCACTATATATTGAAGTGAGAGGGCAAGGCCTTGGCCCCCAATGACACCCAATGTTATTTTGAAATAGAGTTTGCATTTGTGTGGCATCACTACTGGCTCCTAAATAAGGTACTTTATAATGACTGAAACACGACGCTTTTTCCTACTGGGAGTTTAAACACAGTAGTGTACAAATTGAAACCATGTCCGTCGTGCGTATGTTATTTTTCACATATACAAGCGTCTGCTTGTATTCTTCACTACATTCATCAAATTCAAACCCTTCAAACATGCGAATTCGTTGCCGGTTTGATCTGTCTCCTTCGTTTTTAAATATGAATCTGTGTAAGGCCGTCGTCGTTGCGCGTTTGGCCGTTTTCAAATTATTGCGAACTGCTTCAAAATCTCCGAGAGTAGGCATTGTATGTGTGTGTATGTTCTCACTCACTGAGAATTTTTTCTCTCACACACAAGTGTATATGTAGCGTCGTCGTCGTTGTATGCGTGGCAAAAGTGTTGGAGAAAAGCAATCATTGATATTTCAAATGTATATAATTTTAGAATAGCAAGCCTTGGGTTTTCCCTTTATAGTTTTTTTTTTGAAATAGTATGTATACTTTTTCACTCTCTAGAAACCTTTTGTTGCAATCGGATCTAATTCAATAAATTAAAATTTTATTCAAATAAAAGCCAACCAAATCTATAAAAGGTTATGGGCGAACAAAAAGATAACGTTGGCATTCCGCAATTTAACGGTCGCGGTTATGATGAATGGCAATTTCGCGTCAAAATTCATTTTGAAAACTTGAATTTGGTGGAAGTTTTAACAGATTTACCACCATCTGAAGAAGTTGCTAAAAATGTTTTCATGAAGAAGGACCGACTGGCGAGAGACAAATTGGTATCATTCGTGAGCAATGACTGCTTGGGATATATTCGCGAAAAGCAAACGGCTAAAGATATGTGGGAGAGCCTGAAGAATGTATTTGCGAAGAAATCCATAGTAAATCAAATCTTGGTAAGAAAGCAAATAATGCATCTTCGTCTAAAGGAAGGCGAGTCAGTAGCTGAGCATCTTATGAAATATGAAAATCTTGTAAGAAATTTGAAGATGGCTGGGGCTGAGGTTCCAGAAAGCGATGTTTTAACACAATTATTTATGACACTGCCTGAAAAATTTGATCCGTTAATTACAGCACTTCAAAACATGGATGAATCGTCCATAAATTACAACATGGTCAAGGAAAGGTTGTTACTGGAGGAAACTAAATTTCAAAATCGAGCTGAGGAGGAAGAAATGCCGGTGAAAACAGCCTTTGCAGGAAAAAAGAACCTCAAAAAGAAATTTCAAGGTCGCTGTTATAAGTGCAACAAAATTGGTCACAAAGCAAACGAATGCCGACAAAGTGAAGCCCGTAGTGCAACAAAGAATGGGAAATCTGAACAAACTTCAAAAACAAACTCTGTATGTTTCATGGCAGATGCAGGCAAGCCATCGAGCGGTAAGTCACGAGTGACATTTAAATTGGATTCTGGAGCAAGCGACCATTTAGTTAAAGAGAGCTGGCCCTTTAACTCAATGTCCAAATTGTCCAATCCAGTTGAAATTAAAATTGCAAAGGATGATCAATTTTTAGTTGCGGAAAAGTTTGGAGTTATAAAAGGACGAAGTGATAAAAATTTCGATATCACTTTGAAGGACGTCCTGTATGTGCCACAGCTAAGGGATAATTTGTTGTCTGTTAAAAAGATGACAGCTGCAGGTATTAAAGTTATGTTCTGCAAAGACAAGGCCTTTATTATGAAGGGAAATGATCAAATCGGTACAGCATTTTTGAAAGGAAGTCTCTATGAAATAAGTTTTTGTGTTGATCAAGGAGTTGCCCATCTATCCAGCGTTGAGAGGAACCAGTTGTGGCATAAACGATATGGGCATATAGGTTCGTCTTTGTTCAACGACTTACTACATAAAAATATGGTTGTCGGCCTAGATGCAAAACCACAAAAAGGAGAATTTTGTGACATTTGTGTTAAGGGAAAACACTGCCGTGATCCTTTCAATAAAACCCGTGAAAAATCAACACGTCCATTAGAGACAATACACTCAGATGTATGCGGACCAATATATCCAGTTTCTTGGGACGGCTCTAAGTATTTTGTATCGTTCATTGACGATTTTTCCCATTTTTCAGTTATTTATACGATAGAAAAGAAGTCAGATGTATTTAAAAAATTCAAAGAGTATGAAGCAATGGCAACAGCAAAATTCGGCACTTCAATTTCTAAACTAAGAGTTGACCAAGGTGGTGAATACGGGTCTAGAGAACAAAAGGAATGGTACAAAACAAAGGGCATTCAAGTGGAGGAAACGATTGCCTACTCCCCACAACAAAACGGTGTTGCCGAAAGGTTTAATAGAACCTTGATTGAAAAGGTAAGAACAATGCTTTTAGAGTCAAATATGCCTAAGAATATGTGGAATGAAGCTGCCTTGACTGGAGTGTACCTGATTAATCGTAGTCCATCAAAAGCAATATCTAAAGACATAACGCCAGCTGAGATATGGTTTGGAACAAAACCGGACGTCAGCAAACTCAAAGTTTTTGGATGCAAAGCCTATGCTTGGCTGCCAAAACAAAAGCGGCTGAAACTCGATGCTAAGAGTAAAAAGCTAGTTATGGTTGGTTATGTACCAAATGGTTACAAACTATGGGACATCGAATCGGAAAAAATCTTCATGTCCAGAGATGTTAAGTTTGATGAGAGGAGTTTTCCATTTAAAAATAAGAAGATCGAAAAATCTACTGTGGTTATAACAAGTAACATGCAAGAAGAGGAAGATGAATCTGTGCCTGTTACAAATAACCAAAATGAAAACGAGCAAATTCAAAATACTGATTATGGCAGCGACGACCAAAGTGATGAGCTTTTTGAAGAACCAAATGAAAATGCCACAAATGATACAAATGCTATCATTCAAGATATTAATGACCAAAATACATCAGAAACTCTCAGAAGAAGTGATAGAAAACGAAATCCACCAAATAGGTTTCTGGGATTTATGATGGGATACGCAGCGTACAATGTCGACTATACTGAGTTAAAACCGCCCGAAAGTTATTGTGAAATACCTAAAAGACCAGATGCTGAGAAATGGCAGCAAGCTATTAAAGAAGAATTGGAATCAATGAAAATAAACAATGTTTGGAATCTTGAGAAACCACCACAAAATGCGAAGTTACTAAAATCAAGGTGGATTTTCAAAATAAAGCATGACGAAGATGGGAATCCAATTAGATACAAAGCTCGCTTAGTCGTCAAGGGTTACCTTCAACGCAAGGGGGTAGATTACAGTGAAGTATATGCACCCGTCGCAAAACTTTCTTCAATTCGGGTGATATTAGCAATTGCAATCAACAAGAACTTAATACTTTACCAGTTGGACGTAAAAACTGCGTTACTGCATGGAGAATTAAAAGAAAATTTATATATGATGGCGCCAGAAGGGTTTGATGTACAGAGAGGATTAGCCTGTCGGCTTTTAAAATCGTTGTACGGATTAAAGCAAGCTCCAAGGTGTTGGAACGAAACTCTAAATCAATATTTGATCGTATTGGGATTCGACAGATCCAAACACGACTATTGTCTCTACGTAAAACTCGATGAAGACGGAATAATGTACGTTATTTTATACGTAGATGATTTAATAATTGCTGCAAGTGAAATGAAACTGATTGAGAAATTTATTAAACAATTGGAGAAGAAATTTGAGTTATCGCAACATGGACCACTTAAACATTTTTTGGGAATCAAGATAGAATGCAATAAAACCCACATATCCTTGTCACAAGAAGCCACTATCACAAGAATATTAGACAAATTTTCAATGCAAGATTGTAACCATGTAAAGACTCCCATGGAAAAAGGATTAAAACTTTCATTAGATAAAAACAAAGCAACCATCAACAAACCGTACAGAGAATTGTTAGGAAGCCTTATGTATGTTATGGTATGTTGTAGACCGGATATTTGTTATCATGTGGGATACTTGGGTAGATTCCAAGAACATCCATCTGATGAACATTGGCAAGCAATAAAAAGAATTCTGCGATATCTGAAAGGGTCACTAACTACAAAATTAGTGTATGAAAAGAATGATAATCAATATCCACTCGTTGGCTATGCCGATGCTGACTGGGCAAGTGATGAAACAGATAGAAAATCAGTCAGTGGCTACGTCTTTAAAGTTTTTGGGTGCACCGTTTCTTGGGCAAGCAAAAAACAACAAACAGTTGCTATTTCTTCAAGTGAAGCAGAATACATAGCATTGGGAGCAGCCGTAGTGGAAGCAATTTGGATCAGGGGCTTACTTCAAGATTTGAAAATAATTTCAAACGATCCAGTAACAATTTATGAAGACAATCGCGGCTGTATCTACATGGCTTCAAATAGCGAAACAAAGAAATCAAAGCACATTGATATAAAGCATCACTTTATTCGAGATTTTGTAGAAAAAGGCATTATCAAACTGGAACCAATTTCAACAAGCGATCAATTGGCTGATATATGTACAAAATCTTTGGACTGTGCAACTTTTTCTAAGTTTTGTAAACAATTAAATTTGTATGATTGAGAAGGGGTGTTGGAGAAAAGCAATCATTGATATTTCAAATGTATATAATTTTAGAATAGCAAGCCTTGGGTTTTCCCTTTATAGTTTTTTTTTTGAAATAGTATGTATACTTTTTCACTCTCTAGAAACCTTTTGTTGCAATCGGATCTAATTCAATAAATTAAAATTTTATTCAAATAAAAGCCAACCAAATCTATAAAAAAAAGAAGTTATAAAACTGCAAGAAAATGAATTTCACAATCACTTTTTTCCTTTTATTCTTAAATATTTCGGTTGAGCCGCCAATTTTATGGGTTTCGTTTATTTAAAAATCAGTTATTCGAATGTCTAGGGATTTATTTTGTAAGTTTATTTAAAATTTGATAAGGATATAATGAAATAGAGAAAAGAGAAAAAATAATGCGGATACGTCTGTCTTCTTTGGCGTCACGATTAACACTGAAGCAATGAGTTGCAGTTGTGGATGACTGCGCTCATTTTTCGATTCCCACATAAGTAGCAATCGTTTAGTTCATGGCCTACAAAATACGATGGAAATTTCCTTAAAAAATTTCTTAACTGTTAAAAATTCGTTTGTCATGCTATAAAACTACTTGTGAAATGTAAAGTACTTTCTAAATATTAAGTGCAATTTACTATAAGATTTATTTTTTGTATGAGAAAATATTTTTTTATGAAAATGAACTTGAAAGTGGATAGCAATTTCTTACTGACAATTCCAATAGTTAATAATTGTTAGTAGAAAATTACCCAAAGAAATATTTTTAGTTCACATGTAATTAAATTTATAGACATTTTCGTCAAAAATGGAAGATAACATTTCATGAAGTTTTTGCAAATTTTAAGTTAAACGTTTCATCGTTCATAAACTGGTTTGCCTTTACGAATATTATTCTTAGAGTAAATTGTCAGCAGATGCGATGAACTAGTGCATAGTACAGAGATCTTTATCGGCATAGTGGAATGTGATTAATGTAAAGAGGATGTTACTTGAGTTTTGTTTGAGTGAGGGAGTGAGAAATGGTGGCGAGGGTTGGGTATGTTGTGTATACATGAGCGTGGGGTTGTTTTTATTTTTGTTTATTTAGTGGTTTGTGTGTGTTTGTTATTCGCGGATGGTTTATTTGCCTGGATGAGGTGTTGTTTTCAATAAAGGCACATGTGCTTTTGTTGTTGTAGGAATGTTTTGGCTTTGCTTGGTTTTGTTTGGAATGCTTCAGTTGTATAGTTGGCGTTGGCGTGGGCTGTTGCATCTTTTAAGCAGGTATGCAACAAGGGATTATAAAGGCATGGAATATTTTGGATTTTTGAGACATATATTGGCGTTTGTTTATTAAACCTTTTAAATGAAAGTTATTAATATTTTATCGGTAGTTTAAAAAAAGTTATTAAGAGTATTTAGAAAAATATGTTGAAATAGAAAGTTTATTGAAATTTTTATTATTCAATGTAAAAAATTAATATTCAATTCCAGATGAATTTGGAAAATTTTTTATATATCTCAGCGTATAGTTTAGTCATAAATTGGTAAGTATTTTTTAATATGGCTTTCTTTTAAAAAGAATATTTTTTTATGTATATTATTATTTGTTAATTAATTTGTTTTTAGAAACCAGTTTAATGTTTTCCTTTGTTGTAAATTATTAATAAAGGAGCATTGGACGGTATGATTCCTTGGCAAAAATGGGGGGAAATTGAGAACGCGATGTCTGGTGTCTACTCAGAGGTGCGAAAAAAGTTTCCCGGACCAAGTCCTCGACGGCAAGATGCTGGGTGGTATCAAGGGCGATATAAGTTAATAGCTTTTGCGGACCAGAGGTCTATGGATTGCTTTAAAGCTGCATTGATGCTAATTGGTGAAGTTTGGGAAGGAGCTGCTTTGGAGTTAGTCAATAAAAAAGACATACAGGCTAAACCTAGAGCACATGCATGGATACCGGCAAACCCTCCTGATCCTGAGTCAATACTAGAGAGACTAAAAGAATGTAACCCAGATCTTCCAACCGCCGATTGGAAGGTTGGTCGTTTGGATGAGGTGGATGGACCAAGACGACATGCGGTGTTTATATTAAACATAGAGTCGCTGCCACATCTAGCCCAGACCCAAGGACGTGTAAGTTATGGCTTTCATCATATCCATATGAAGGTATACAAAAGCGATCAGCCAAAGGATTCCGAAACGGATAAGCCTCCGGTAGAGTCAGCAGTGAAAAAATCTAGCGAAGCCGAAGGAGACATAAAACCTGCAGACTATGGCGAAAATCATATGCGGGAAGTTTCTACAGGCTCAAACCTCACCAAAGCTGAACTGCGGATTGTTGCGAGAGTCACCGAGATCTGTGAAGAGGAAGCCCTTGATGACCCAATTGAAGCGGCTGATGTGACGGTGGTTGAAAATTTGGATGGTTCTACGGTTCCTCCAGATAAATCTTCACCATTGTAAGGCCGCCTGTGCTGCCTTAGAAGTTCTCCTGATGAAAGGAGACATAGATTAGTTATTATCAGATTAGCAGAGTCGCTAATAGAGTTTATTTTGCGTACTAACCTGGTAGTTTGCAATAAGGAAGATGCACCAACCTTCGTCACCAGAAACAGGCAAGAGGTTTTGGAGGTCATGTTGACCTCTCCGGAACTGAATGATGAGATATCTGAGTGGCAAGTTTTGAGGGAACATAGCTTCTCAGATCATCGCTACATCAGTTTCAGATTGGCTGTTCGTACTTCAAAGACCATATTTCCGCCAAATGTTAGGAAAGCTGATTGGAATAGGTATAGGGAATCGTTCAATTTGATGATACCGGAAATGCCAGAGACAAATATGAGCACTGTGCAAGATATCGAACACGAAGTGGAGAGGATTACTAAGGCCTTCAACATGTCACTGAAAGCTGCTTGCCCCAGAGGAAAGCCAAGGGGAAAAAATCGGCCGCCATGGTGGACTACGGAGCTAAGTAATATGAGGAAATCCTGCAGGAAGCTCTTTAACAAAGCAAAGTCCACAAGAGCTCCGGAGGATTGGGACACTTACAAGATGAATCTGAGAGCATATAAACGAGAACTGAGAAGGTCTCAACAAAACTCTTGGTGTGATTTCTGTAGCAGTATTGATAATACGTCAGAGGCTTCCAGACTACGGAAGGTACTAGCATCCGCTAACACCGCTCCAGGTTTCATTAAAACATCGGAGGGAAATTGGACAACGTCCAGTGAGGAGACGTTGGAGGTACTTTTGGACACACACTTCCCTGGAAATCAGACGGTTGAACCATGTTCTGGCGGTGTAACAGAGGCTCAGTGGTCATTTCCTATCCAGGAAATTGTGTCGGAATCTAGAATAAAATGGGCTTTAAACAGCTTTGGACCATTCAAATCCCCCGGACCTGATGGAATTACTCCGGCGGAATTTCAAGCAGTGACTAAAAGAATTATCCCCTGGTTGACGGTGATATATAAACGATGTGTAAACTTAGCATATATTCCAGAAAAGTGGAGGGAAACAAAAGTCGTCTTAATACCTAAAGCAGGAAAAGCCTCTCACTCGAGTGCGAAGGATTTCCGACCAATCAGCTTATCCTCATTCCTACTTAAGACCCTGGAGAGGATGATAGACATGTATCTTAGAACTAGCGTGGATTCAAGTTTGCTCTCGAAACGACAGCATGCATACTCGAAGGGCAGGTCTAATGAGATCGCATTGCATGAACTAGTCAGCTTTATTGAAAGCTCACTATCTGTCAAAGGATACACAATCGTGGCGTTTCTAGACATCGAAGGGGCGTTCAATAATGTCCATCCGAGCTCGATATTAAATGGACTGACAACTCTGAATGTTGATCCAGGTATACTTAGGCTGTTAGACGAACTTCTAATAAAGAGACGTATTTCAGCCACACTAGGGCAAGCAAACAAACAAAGGTATGTGAACAGAGGCACTCCCCAAGGAGGAGTTCTATCACCTCTTCTTTGGAATGTTACTATAAACAACCTTCTGGTTTCCCTAGAAAAAGAAAGGATAAAAGTGGTGGCATACGCAGATGATGTGGCGCTAGCAGTCAGGGAAAATTCCCATCCACAATCAGAGATATTATACAGAGAGCTCTCCGGATGACTGAGAAATGGGCGAAAGATAATGGTCTTGGTGTAAATCCAGCAAAGTCATGTACTGCAAAGATCGCAAAACTCCCACGCTTAGGCCCATTTCCTTAGGGGGTACTGAAATTCCCTTTGGTGAGTGTGCAAAATACCTTGGCGTTATTTTGGACAGGAAGCTGAATTTTAGGCTTAATATTGAAGAGAGGGCGAGAAAAGCCACGGTAGCTTTGTACTCGTGCAAAAAGGCAATAGGAAAAACGTGGGGACTAAACCCAAAAATTGTGCATTGGCTATACACGGCAGTAGTTAGACCTATAATGCTATATGGTGTTGTAGTCTGGTGGCCGGCACTTCAGAAACCGACTTGTTTAGATAAAGTTCAGCGTATGGCGAGCTTATGTATCTCAGGCGCATTTAGTAAGACAGGAACAGACTCCCTTAATGTCATGCTATATCTATTGCCTTTAGACATTTTGGCCAAACAGTCAGCTGCAACAACGGCTGTGCGGTTGCGCGAGCTATCGCTGTGGTCGGAAAAAAATGTACGGTCATTGTTCGGTCCTCAAAGTAATGCCAGATGTGCCTAACGTAGTCGACTACACCCTGGCAAAACCACTTTTCTACAAAAAGTTTGAAACTCTAATTCCCAACAGCGAGGCGTGGTGTACACAGACCCCGGGGTATAAAAGATATATAGATTTTATTACTGATGGCTCCAAATTGAATGGACAAGTGGGATCGGAGTATATTCTAACGATCTGGAAATTCGAATAGCGAACAGATTACCTAATCACTGTAGTGTTTTTCAGGCTGAAATATTGGCAATAAGAGAGGTGGTGAATTGGCTGAGAAGTAATGTTCCAACAAATATTGGCATTAGTATATACTCAGACAGTCAACCTGCAATTAAATCCTTGGACTCTGTGTTCCTTAACTCGAAAACGGTTAGGAACTACCTTACATATTCCAGGGGAACTAGAATCTGTTGGTATGCCTCTGGCCACCCGCAAGCTCTTACTGCGTGAGAAGGCTGTTATGATGGCCAATATTCGATGGGAGAATTGCAAGGGTTGAAACGACACCAAGCAAATATGGCCCCATTTAAACTTAAACCGCACTCAAGATATGCTAGTGTTCTCAAGGCGTCAGATAGCACTCCTGATATCTGCTATAACGGGTCGCTGCCTGATAGGCGAATTTGCAAAAACTATAGGTGCGAAGTATAGTGACTATTGCATAAGCTGTCATGATCTGGAGGAAAAGGAATCAATTAAACACCTCTTGTGTGAGTGTCCTGCTTTTTGTGTAAGGCGTAAACGAATTTTAGGAGCATATAGCTTCAGATTACTGGCGGACCTGGAAAACGTTAACTTAAGCAGTTTGTTAATGTTTTTGGAGCAATCTGGTTGGCTCCACAAAAGTAAATAATAGAGAAGGTTCAGTGGTTAAGACTAGAAGTGCCCATATGTAACAGGTACTTTTAGTTAAATGTGGTATCACAATGGACTGAATAGTCTAAGTGAGCCTGAAATTTAATCGGGCTGCCACTTTAACCTAACCTAACCTTGTTGTAAAAGCAATATTTAATTTCAGAGCAACTCCAGATGGATTCGAACAAATTTAAAAAATAGAGAATTGGTAAGTTTTCTTTTAAAAATTGGCTTTCTTGCACCTAGAATATTTACGTTTTTATCACCTTTTTATCATCAAAATTATAGGTTTTTAATACCTTTTTTCCAAAAATTTGATTAAAGAAATACTATTCTTTAATCAAATTTTTTGGAAACCAATGTAATACTTTTAATGTAAAAACAAATATTTAATTTCAGAATAACCCCTTAAAAATTTGAAAAAATGTTTTGTACTACTTTGCTTGTAATTTAATAGTGAATTGGTAAGGATTCTTTAACTTTCTTTTAACCCTGGACAGTCATCCTTATTTCTTGTACATTAACGTCATCCTTCGTCATTTTGACTACGGCTCGTTTCAAGACGCTATAATTTTCATCGTGAGCGAAAAAGTGAACCAAACTTGAATTTATTTTCTTATTCAATTTGGTTTTAATTATCCCATATTCTCATAGCGTCGTCATATGACGACAGAAACATTGACATGTTCAATGCACCAGTGTACCGTTATTGCTGCACAGAAAAAAAACAAGGGTATTTTTTGTTAATTGCGACACCCATTTTCCGGAAACCTGAACCCGATATGACAATTTTTTTTTCATATATATACTAAAGGTAGCCTATACATGCTGTGAATCAAACATTATTATAATTGGATGATTATTTTATAACTCGGGAGTATACGGGTTAATATAAAACAAAAATGCATAAGACGGTCGAATTAGTATAACTTAAATTTACCATTTCCCAATGGACTAAAATGCATTTTAAATCGAAAATGAAATTACGTGTCGTCATTTTGACGAATGATGACTGTCTAGGGTTAACCAGAATATTTGGTTTTTTATGCATATTATTATTTTTTTCATTAGATTTTTTGGAAACCTATTTAATAATTTTATTTAATGTAAAAAATAAATATTTAATTTCAGAGTAACCCAAACAAATTTGGACAACTTTTTATATTTCCCATCAGCGTACAATTTAATAGAGAATTGGTAAGTTTTATATTAAAACTTTGGCTTTCTTTCAAGTAGAATAGTTATTTTATTATATCCTTCACATCGATAACAACACAGTTTTATGAGTTTATATAGAATACTTCATTATTTATCTAATTGTTTCAGGTGCAAATTTTATGAGATACGTTTTCCAAAGAAAAGTTGAATTCCTTACACCATTTGATAAAATGCCCCCAAATAAGGTAAGTTACAAGCTACAATGAAGGATTAAACAATTATATTTCATTTCAAAAATTAACACATTACATGGTGTTAATTTTTAACAATTTTCATTATTGTTTCCATGTTTTTCCAGCAAGATATGTGAAAAAATTACGTACGATGAATAAAAAAAGGATAAGTCAAAATGTCCAAACAGCGAGTTCAAACGAACTACTCTCTGTTCCACGTGGTCATAATTTTTATTCACAACAAACATTGTATTACGAAGTTTCATCATAAGTTTTTATAATAAAGTACTTTTGCTTAAAGAAAGTTTGAAAATTTTCATAATAGCAAAACGGTTTGTTGTTCCTTTAATTATTTAATTTCTCTGTACTGTGGAATGATTGCTTTAAAAATAGTTTAGTCGTCGACATTTTAAAGAGACTGTTAACCAATTTTTATTATCGGGTTTCTCAAAAAATAAGCAAGTAAACCAAAATAATACTGACTTTTTAACTTATGGCTGACTGACTCTTATGGTGTTGTAAAAATGAACTAAAATACAATGTTATAGATGAACTAAAATTTAAGATAATTATAAACTAGACAAGTTGAAAAAAATCTTAAGGGCTAAATCATGGTCAATATTACTACAGTTTAGTTCATTTTGCAATGGAAAAGGGTTCACTATTTTCAGTGTAGGGTCAAAATCTTATTTGCCTACAGAAGTACATACAACATAAATTTACAATTATTAGAAATCCATACATTCAAAGCTATTCGAGAAAAATTCTTTGACTGAAACCCTTTTGCAATCAACCGTTTTTAAACCTATATTTCAAAATTGTTTAATAGTTTTGAAAGAATTTCATAATAAATTGAAATAAAAAAATTTATAAGTTGAAAACTCACACAAATTTTTATTCACACCTTCTCTGGCAATACGTACACTGAAAACAAAGTATGTCCGGTTCCAAAGATATGTCCGGTTCCGATTTTGGTATTGATTCCGAGCCAAAGTAGTGGAGAATTGAAGTAAGAATACTTTTACGACACAATTATCTTTTAAATTTGAGTTTTGCGTACTTTATCGTAGTAAACAAATTTAATTTATTCGTTTTTTAAGCGTTTTTCTTTATGTGCTCTCAAAGTCCTTTAAAACGTTTTAATGACAACTTAAATTTCCACATTCAGACTCGACTTTAAGTAGAATTTGTGCCATGTTTCATGTAAAAAACGCTTTGAAAATAAAGTAAATAAATTAAATAAAGTATGTCATATTTTGAGATCCAATTTTGCTTTGTATTGAAGACACAAACAGTCAACAAATGTAAAGACGATTTCATTGAGTATGAAGAATTTTTCAAAATTATTAAAGCCAAGTTGACCTTAGTCAAACAAAATTTTCTTTCATATTAAGGTATTTAGTTTTAAGCCGAATCACTTAACTTTAAGGACAAAATGACTTCAATGAATAGTTTATAATAATTATATAGGCTAAAGTCGTAATTTTTTCGACATTTTTGCAGTTTTGAGGATGAAGATGAACATTTCACGACTTAATATATTCAGCATTTTTGTTGGCCGAGTCAAGAACTGCAACTTTGCTGAATATCTCAAAAATGAATTCACAGCATTTTTCGAAAATTGCAAGAAAGTTCTCAAAATCTAATTTGGCGACAAAATTTTAGAGTCCATCAAAGATCCAATACCCATTACACGTTCACTTCCCACAGAAGGGAACAAGGAATGACTCACGTGTAGCTTAAGTTTACGTATTGGCGCCCACGTCACATAAATGTGTCGTAAGCCAGTGGATGAGTGTAGGACTACCAATCACGAGGACCCCGGTTCAAATCCCGACGGAGCAGAAAAATAAAAATACACATGAGGTAAATATGAAAATAACAAAAGTAAGGTAAACTGTATAGGAAAAGTATGTCAAATTAAATTCAAACTTAAAATGTGTTAGGGCAAATGTGCACTTCGTAGTCAACCTTGCCATCAAAATCTTTATTTTTACACGCATTCTTTTATGCCTTCCTGTCCAGGCCTTTTTAAATGCCTTCTTTGGAAGGTGTGATAACATGGAATCGACGTCACTACCTCTAGGTTAGATTAGGTTAAGGTTAGGTTAAAGTGGCAGCCCGATTAAGACTCAGGCTCACTTAGACTATTCAGTCCATTGTGATACCACACTAACTAAAAGTACCTATTATATATGGGCACTTCTAGTTTTAACCGTTGAACCTTCTCGATTATTTTCTTCTGTTGAACCAGCCAGATTGTTCCAAAAACATTAGCAGTTAAGTTAACGTTTTCCAGCTCCGCCAGTAATCTGAAGCTATATGCCCCTAAAATTTGTTTACGCCTTACACAAGATGCAGGATACTCACACAAGAGGTGTTTTATTGATTCCTTTTCCTCCGCATCATGACAGCTCATACAATAGTCATTATACTTCGCACCAATAGTTTTTGCAAAATCGCCTATCAGGCAGCGACCCGTTATAGCAGATATCAGGAGTGATATCTGGCGTCTCGAGAACACTAGCATATGTAGTGTGCGTTTTAAGTTTAAATGGGGCCATATTTGCTTGGTGTCGTTACAACCCTTACAATTCTCCCATCGAACATTTGCCATCATGACAGCCTTCTCACGCAGCCATCTCATTGAAAGATTTTCGGCAGTCGAATGCCGTTTTCGAGTTGAGGAACACAGAGTCCAAGGATTTTATTGCAGGTTGACTGTCTGAGTATATATTAATGCCAATATTGCTTGGAGCATTACTTCTCAGCCAATTCACCACTTCTCTTATTGCTAATATTTCAGCCTGAAAAACACTACAGTGATCAGGTAATCTTTTCGCTATTCGAAGTTCCAGATCTTTAGAATATACTCCGAAACCCACTTGGCCATACAATTTGGAGCCATCAGTGAAGAAATCTATATATCTTTTATTCCCCGGGGTCCGTGTACACCACGCCTCACTGTTGGGAATTAGAGTCTCAAACTTTTTGTCGAAAAGTGTATTCGTCAAAGTGTAATCCACTACGTTAGGCACATCTGGCATTATTTTGAGGACCGAACTGTGACCGTAACTTTTTTCCGACCACAGCGATAGCTCGCGCAACCGCACAGCCGTTGTTGCAGCTGACTGTTTGGCCAAAATGTCTAAAGGCAATAGATGCAGTATGACATTAAGGGAGTTTGTTCCTGTCTTACTGAATGCACCTGAGATACACAAGCACGCCATACGCTGAACTTTGTCTAAACTTGTCGGCTGGTGAAGTGCCGGCCACTAGACTACAACACCATATAGCATTATAGGTCTAACCACTGCCGTGTATAGCCAATGTACAATTTTTGGTTTTAGTCCCCACTTTTCCCTATTGCCTTTTTGCACGAGTATAAAGCTACCGTTGCGTTCCTCGCCCTTTCTTCAGTATTAAGCTTAAAGTTCAGCTTCCTGTCCAAAATAACGCCAAGGTATTTCCTAAAGGGAATTTCAATACCCCCTAAGGAAATGGGTCTAACCGTGGGAGTTTTGCGATCTTTGCAGTACATGACTAGTTCTGTCTTTACAGGATTTACCCCAAGAGCATTATCTTTCGCCCATTTCTCAGTCATCCGGAGGGCTCTCTGTATAATAGCTCTAACTGTTGATGGGAATTTTCGCCTGACTGCTAGCGCCACATCATCTGCGTATGCCACCACTTGTATCCTTTCTTTTTCTAGGAAAACCAGAAGGCCGTTTATAGCAACATTCCAAAGAAGAGGTGATAGAACTCCTCCTTGAGGAGTGCCTCTGTTCACATACCTTTGTATGTTTGCTTGTCCTAGTGTGGCTGAAATGCGTCTCTTCCTTAGAAGTTCGTCTAACAGCCTAAGTATACCTGGTTCAACATTCAGAGTTGTCAGTCCATTAATATCGAGCTCGGATGGACGTTATTGAACGCCCCTTCGATGTCTAGAAATGCCACGATTGTGTATTGTAGTAGGAATGATGATAAGCTGATTGGTCGGAAATCCTTCGCATTCGAGTGAGACGCTTTTCCCGCTTAAGGTATGAAAACGACTTTTGATTCCCTCCACTTTTGTGGAATATATGCTAAGTTGATACATCCTATATATATCGCCGACAACCAGAGGATAATTCTGTCAGCCACCGCTTGTAACTCCGCCGGAGTAATTCCATCAGGTCCGGGGGATTTGAACGATCCAAAGCTATTTAACGCCCATTTTATTCTAGATTCTGATACAATTTCCTCGCTAGGAAACGACCGCTGAGCCACTGTGGCACCGCCAGTGCATGGTTCAACCGTCTGATTTCCGGGAAAATGTGTGTCCAATAGTACCTCCAGTGTCTCCTCACTGGACGTTGTCCAATTGCCCTCCGATGTTTTAAAGAAACCTGGAGCGGAGCTCGTGGATGCTAGTACCTTCCTTAGTCTGGAAGCCTTGGACGTATTCTCAATGCTGCTGCGGTAATCATTCCAAGAGCCATGCTGAGCCTTTCTCAGTTCTCGCTTGTATCCTCTCAGATTCTTCTTGTAAGCGCCCCAATCCACAGGAGCTCTGGTGGACTTTGCTTTGTTAAAGAGCTTCCTGCACTATTTCCTCATATCACCTAACTCCGTAGACCACCATGGTGGTCGATTTTCCCCCTTGGCTTCCCTTTAGGGCATGCAGCTTTCAGTGAAATGTTGAAGGCCTTAGTAATCCTCTCCACTGCTTGTTCGATAACTTGCACAGTGCTCATATTTGTCTCTGGTATTTCCGGTATCATCATATTGAACGATTCCCTATACCTATTCCAGTCAGCTTTGCTAGCATTTGGCGGAAATAGGGTCTTGGTGGTATGAACATCAAATTTGAAACTGATGTAGCGATGATCTGAGAAGCTGTGTTCACTTAAAACCTGCCACTCAGATATCATTTCATTCAGTTCTTGCGAGGCCAAGGTGATGTCCAAAACCTCTTGCCTGTTTTTAGTGACAAAGGTTGGGGCATCTTCCTTGTTGCAAACTACCAGATTAGTACGCAAAATAAACTCTATTAGCGACTCTCCCCTTGCATAAGTATCACTACTTCCCCATATACTATGATGCGCATTCGCATCGCATCCCATAATGAGTTTCATCTTTGTTTTCAGTGACTCCTTAACTAAGGTCTTAACGGCACATGGAAGCATCTCCCTGTCATGTCCCATATAGACCGAAGATACCCAATATTTGCATTTGGCTATTTCTAAATTGGCAACGACAGTGTCTGCAGTGCACATTGAAGGAAGCAGAAACAAGTTAAGCTCGTTTTTAGCAATTATACAGGCTCGAATTACATCATTACCAGTATACTGCAATAGTTTGAACCCCGGAGTACTTAATTCACATATTTTGTTTCTATAAACATATGGTTCTTGAATAAGAACTATGTCTATGTCCCCTTTCATCAGGAGAACTTTTAAGGCAGCACATACAGCCTTACAATGATGAAGATTTATCTGGAGGATCCGTAGAACCATCGAGATTTTCAACAACCGTCACATCAGCCGCTTCAATCGAGTCATCAAGAATGTCCTCTTCAGGGATCTCGGTGACTCTCGCAATAACCATAGGTTCAACTTTGGTGAGTTCTGAGGCAGTATAAGCCTCCTCACGCATACGGTATCTATCCATGTTTTCAACTTTGGTATCTCCCTCGACTTCGCAAGAGGATCCGCTTAGTTCTGATTCAGACAGAGGCTTGTCCATTTCTGAATCCTTTAGCTGATCGTTTTTATACACCTTCATTTGGATATAATGAAAGCCATAACATACACGGCCCTGAGACTTTGCTAGATGTGGCAAAGACTGAGTGTTTAATATAAACTCAGCATGCCGTCTTTGCCCATCCACTTCATCCAAACGGCCAACCTTCCAAT
Source organism: Haematobia irritans (assembly GCF_050003625.1). Lineage (NCBI taxonomy): Eukaryota > Metazoa > Arthropoda > Insecta > Diptera > Muscidae > Haematobia > Haematobia irritans. Next base: position 101,841,724 of record NC_134397.1, on the reverse strand, counting down.
CAGCTGTTGGAAGATTTGGATTGCATTGTTTCAGTCTATTTAAAATAGATTCAGGGTCAGGAGGGTTTGCAGGTATCAACGCATGTGCTCTAGGTCTAGCCGGTATGTCTTTCTTCTCGACTAACTCTAGAGCAGCTCCTTCCCAAACTTCACCAATTAGTATCAGAGCAGCTTTAAAACATTCTATAGACCTCTGGTCCCCAAATGCGACTAGCTTAAATCGTCCTTGATACCAACCAGCCTCTTGGTGTCGAGGATCTGGGCCGGGAAACTTTTCCAGCACCTATGAGTAGACGCCAGACAAAGCTTTCTCAATTTCCCCCCATTTTTGCTTTGGAACCATACCGTCCAATGCCCCTTTATTTATGATAGTCATCACAAGGCTGTCTTTAGCAACTGAGGAAAACGATCGTTGATCCCTTTTGGAGGATGGCAGCTCATCCGGTGATCGTTCCCTTTTTCCAGCCTCAAGAATTCCTTGAGCCCATTTTAAGGAATCGCTTTGTTTAGCTGACAACGTGCTTGGGTCGACTGACCCTAATTTCTTTAGGATAAACAAAGCATTTCTGCGTTCCTTGAATCTCTTTCGTGAGGGATTACCTCCTTTTGATGCCGCCACCTTGGAAAAGGTTCGACTTGTCAAATTGTCGCCACCAGTCGACCCGTCTACAGGTCGACTAATTGGGCCTAACTCTTGGTCATTGCCCAAATTTATAACTCCAGTCGATACCCGTCCACTGGGCCCTGAAGTTAGCAACCCAGTGGATGTCTTTGAATTTCTCTGCATGGTGGCCTAATATCCCACCACACTTGAAATTCGTAGTAGGTACTTATTACGATGATTTTACCCGCTATTAAAAAACACGCCCGTTCCGTTCGACGGTTGAATAAAGTCACTACCTCGAGAAGGCATACGAATAGAAGCGAGAGCCAAGGCCTTGGTCTCCAATCCTATGTTATTTTGAAATGAACACGTAATGCAGCGCCCAGGCCTTATAGCTACCTCAACAGTCCTTCCATCATCGATTCCACGTGGCTTCCATTTCCCGCTGGGTTCTTATTAATCTCATTCTTTAGCTCACTCTTTTCTCACCAATGCTCTCATTATCACTCTCAAACTTATTCTCACATGCCAGCATAACAAAAGCCAAACAAAATGTACACAAACACACACACCCACGCTACAACAAACCCATAGACCCTATATTATATAGATGGTTCATCCGTGTCAAACGATGTTTGACAGTTCCGAAGATTAAGAATAAACGAAGAAAATAAGAGCTCGCTTACATTCTCTTTCGTTTTCCTTTTTGTAGTTTGCCAATTTTACACAAAATTAGAACCTTTATGATGCACCAGTGGATTTATAAATAAATTAATATATTAAAAGTTTATATTTGAACAACAAATTGTGACCAAAACTGCGAAAATACGAAATTTAATTTTGAGCAGCTTTGCTCTTTACGAACAACACAAAAGTAAATGCACAAAAATTAGTGTTTGGAACTGACACTTTACGAAAAAATCAAAACGAAATGTCAGAAAGTTAATTTTTGGAAGTGACACATTTTTTCCCGGAGACAAGCGGATCATTTATATAACAGACCAAATAACAACTCTCTCCCAAACTACAACATAACAACGTCAATAATTTTAGAAAAATGCAACTTTCTCCACTAAAAATGCATTAATTTAAAAAATTAAAACGATTTGCCATATCTACAAAATCTACGTCCAAAATATGTACCCAAAAAAATGTAGCCCATTAATATAAACATATTCCTAAATACGATAAATTTTAAATGCATTTAAAATGGTGTTAAATATTGGTAAAAAATTCTCGCCTAAATAAATTTATGTGTATATTGTAAAATTATTTACGAGTATGTTTATACTCGACTTCACGTTCTTCTTTTGAATTTCTTCGAAAATTTCAAACTTTTATATACAAATTTTTTGGTACAAAATTGTTATTTTTGCAATAAAAAATAATATTTCATCCAAAAGTTCAGTACATTTCGTTTATATTTTTGGAATATATGTAAAAATAAATGTAAAAAAAATTGGCGTTCGGTCGGAACAGGGACTCTTTGCATGCAAGGCAGACATGCTAATTGCTCCACGTGGCCAACAAATGCATGCTTCTGTTAAATAACGTTTTGTTTGCATCGGCTCGTGGGCGCCGCAAACTATGCTAACAAATTCATAAAATTGAATAATTTCTACAACATTGTTTGTATTACAGAAAAAGGTGCTAAAAACTAAAAAAATATCGTGGAAATATGTAATTAGGCAGAAATATTTTTTTTTGCACAATCTTCTTTGGGAGAAGATAAAACAAACATAATAATGTTTCGGCAAATATCCAATAATATATGTGCCTCCCGCAAAATAAGTTTGGAACATATGTTAGAGAAGCGATTTTTTTGAGGTTGTAGCGGAGCGTTTTCCAAAAGAAAAACCACTCTGCTCCAAAAAAATATACATACATATGAATTCAAAATGTTACATTTTTGCTTTCAATTGTTAAAACAAAAAGTCATTCTTGAAAATTCAAAACCTAGACAAACTATAAAATTATTGTGTACATGACGATGGTTAAAGGTTAAAGTGGCAGCCCGATTAAGATTCAGGCTCACTTAGACTATTCAGTCCATTGTGATAATGATACGATGATATTTTCCTTTTATTTCGCTTGTTTAGTTACTGTTGTACGGGGCCCGTACCCGTACTGCGGGCTATAATAAGTTTGTGCATTTGTATGTAACGACAAGAAGGACTTGTCCGAGATAGATCGTTATGTAATTAGATTTAGCGATATCCGTCTGTCTGTTAATGTATGTTTTGAGTGCAAAGTAAAACTCGCAGTTTAAGTTCGATCGTCCTCAAATTTGGCATGGGGTTCGACTTAAGACAATCCCTATTGATTTTGAAAAAATCGCTTCAGATTTAGGTATAGTTGATTTTGCAAAATCTACCATAACATCAAGAATTCCACCAATCTACCAAACAGTAAAAAATCTCCCATTTTTGGTAGAATTCTACCAAATTTGGCAATCGTGGGTATTATGGATATTTTACAGAAAATAGATTTGTTACAGAGAATAGATTGAACAGTCTATTTAAGTATGTCCAATTTGATCCAAATCGGTTCTGATTTAGATAGAGCCCTCATATATATTTTCTTCCGATTATTGCAAAAATTGGCAGAATAACCGAATTTTGCACACAATTTCACAATTTTTACTAGCATTGTGTAAAAAACGTTGACCAATCGGGGTGAACGACGAGCACGAACTGGCATGTGTAGGTCTAGGGGTTCCAGCTGCACAAGTTAGTGTCTGCTCTTAAATATATATAATCATTTTGCAAATCACTTGAACATACTTTTTATTAATATAAACCCAAAATCTAAATAATGCATTTTCTATTACTATTTGATGTATATCATAAAATATTTTGTTGTTTTTTTCGATTATAATAGACCTGTAGTTGTATGTTTTATGTTTTCGAAAAAAATTAAGTGGCATTATAAGGCAATGTGTATACTATAACTTTCTCTAAGAAGGAGCGGAGCGAATTTTTTTTCTCAAGCGGAGCGATTATTTTTCCTCCAGAGCGGGGGCGGAGGGAAAAAATATGGACAGCTACGGGTCCCTGTCTAAGCCTTGACATATGTATTGCACTACATTTAAAACTGCATCATCAGTACCACATCCTTTCCTGAACCCAAATTGAAAATCATAAAGAATATTATTCTCCTCCAAATAGCCTAATAAATTTTAAAATAAAATCGATATAGGCCAATAATTTTCCTCCGATTGTGGATTTATTGTTTTCGGTATATGAATAATCTTGTGAACTTTTAAAATATCTGGTTTGCATTCGTATTTTAAGGACACGAAATTTTTGGGCTCATGTCAATATTGTTGTACGACAAAAAAAGTGTCTCGTAGGTTTAAGAAGATTTTTACAATAATTTAATACAAGAATTTTCTACAATTTTAGTTCATTTTTCGTATCTTCAACGAAAATTAACTACTCGAAAGGAAATTTTACAAATTTTAAGTAGCAATCGTTTAGCTCATGGCCTACAAAATACGATGGAAATTTCCTTAAAAAAATTCTTAATTGGTAGTTAAAAATTCGTTTGTCATACCTTTTTTGTATGAGAAAATATTTTTTTACGAAAAATTAACTTGAAAGCGGAGAGCAATTTCTTACTGGCGATTCCTATAGTTAATAGTAGTTGATATTTCCCAATGTAATATTTTTAGTTCACATATAATTAAATTTATGGACACTTTTGTCAAAAATGGGTTGATAACATTTCATGAAGGTTTTGTTAATTTTAAGTTAAACTTTTCATCGTTCTTAAACTGATGTGCCTTTACGAATATTGTTCTTAGAGTAAATTTTCAGCAGATGCGATGAACTACAGAGTAGTACAGAGATCTTTCTCGGCAAAGTGGAATGTTATTAATGTAAAGATAATGTTAGATTTTGGCTCATTTAATGTTTAGTATTGTACTGTAATATAATTCTTTTGTTTTTTTTTTTTTTTGTCTTTATTTGGTGAATAACCAACATATAAGTAGAACACATTGCAACACATTGTCGTAGGTTAGTTTTTTACATTTCCGCATATTTTACTTCTTTGGTTTTATATTTCATTTATGTTTAGATCAACACATTCTATTTATGTCAATGATCAAGTGTCCCATATTTTTGAATGTTGGACGTTAATTGCTGAGTAAGCCGATGATGCTCCTAATTTACCAAAAATGACTTGGCCGACATGTGGAACACTGCAATATGCAAACTCATGAATTCTCGTACAACGCATAGGCAATAATGTAACTATTTCATATATACAATTGGAAATCAATAAATTTGTCGTCAGTTATTCAATTGAAATTACGACCATTGTGCTTTTTTGACTGCTTTCCAATTACAAGTGCTGGAAGGTACATAAACAAAAAGGGTTAGTGTCAGTTCGGATTTATGTGTTCGTTTACAGGAAATTGATTTGTGTGTGACAGAACATTTGGTGACCCCTAATACTTCCAGATTCGAGTTCCCCCACCAGTGGCAAGAAATTGAGTCTGCAAGTTAAAATATTAGAACGCGCAGTTCAGAAAACAAGGAAACCGACGCAGTGTCGCGACTCGGAAATAATCAACGCATCGTCACGTGTGGTGACAAGTATAAGCAACTTCGTGTGGAAGTTGGTAAAGAATAGAAGAGGACGAAGTCCTTAGCAACACGTTGGGTGATAAATTAATTGGCGAAGAAAACAAAATTGAAGCGAAAATGTCTCCTGAGGAACTGTTCAAAGAACAGAGTGATCTTGGAGAAAAGATCCAAAAAATTATCCGTAACTTTAAGAAGGATTCGGATAGCAGGAAGGACAAGTCATCCTATTACGAAGCACGATATCGAGCTCTGTCTGAGGATTGAGCTAGATTTGATGAAAATGACGGAAAACTTCGAATGGCCGTCATGGCAAAGGAAGGAGTTGACTATTTCGAAACTGGGTTTTACGAGAAGGTGCGGTCGCTCGCACATGAGTTCCTTGCCCTATTCCAGTCAGAGGCCGACAGATTGAGACAAAAAATGCCAGCTGGTAAAAAAATGAGTATAGATCAACATACAGTTGATGATGTTCTCGGAACAAATATTGGAGCTTGTTTCGGAGGGTTTACAGACGAAGTAGCCCGACTAATAAGAAAATTCCAAATAAATATGAATACTTTACGATCATATGTGGAGAGCACTACACCTGCAAATGCGTCTCCACAGTTATTCAAAGTGCAGATACACACTATTGATAGCCGTTGGAGACACCTAGAGCAGTTGTACGACGCTACAATGGAACTACTACCCGATTCTGTGGCAGCAACGACAACGATTCACGAGGATTATGAAAAATTAGTGAATCTAATTCTTGAGAAACTTACAAGTCTTCAAGTTATTGTAGACAGTTCCAATACAGAACTAGCTCCTCAACCAATGAACCATTCATCAATGACCCTTCCAAAAATTTGACGGCGATTATGGCCATGCCAATTTTATGACCTGTTTTCAACGATGGTTCATAATACAAGCATACCGGCAATTCAGAAGATGTGGCACCTGAAATCGCATGTCGTCGGAGAAGCTGAAAGATTGATCAGTCATTTGACGACCACTGAAGCCAACTACAACTCGGCATGGTCGATGCTAAAAAAAGGTACGATAACAAAAGGGGTATCGTAGCTACCCTCATAGACAAGATATTAGCACAACCAAATGCTACTTCAAATACGATCGCCATAAAAGGATTACAGGACACAACAAGGGAGTGTTTACTGGCTTTGAATAACGTGGGTGTGGAAACAGGTTCCTGGGATCCAATAGTAGCCCAAATCCTCATAAGGAAATTGTATAGATGTTTGCATATTCGATTCGAGCAGTCGTTAAAGAATCCGAAAGAAACACCGAAAATAGAGACCTTGTTGAAGTTTTTGGAACACCAGTTCCAGACAATGGATGCTGTATGCCAGAAAATAAAAACACTTCGACTAAAGCAGTGTCATCGATTGTAAGGAAAGAAAAGACAAACTCGAAATGTGCAATGTGTGGTGCCATACCATATGATTTACATGTGCGCAAGAAGATTATGTTTCAATTGCCTGAAGAGTGGTCATGAGTCAAACAATTGCCAAGGATCTTCATGTAGGAAGTGTGGGAAGAAGCACAACAGTCTGCTTCATATTCCAATAAGGTCTGAACAAACGACAATTTTACCAAACGTACCAATAGTATCTTCGGCCGCGGCGGAGACTTTTGTTGGACGCGAGGCGTATGCGATGCTAGCTACTGCAAGAATCATTATCCAGGCCCCCAATTGTATCAAGCAAGAATGCGTGGCGATCCTAGATTCTGGTTCACAAATAAACATCATAAGTGAACGACTGATTCAGAACCTGTGCATTTCACCAATGGAAGCTTTGCTTCATATTGATGGAGTTGGAAAGACCAGAAAACGAGCGACTCATCGGGTAAATGTTGAAATGGCGTCTACAGATGAGTGCTACATAACAAATTTGGAAGCATATATATTGCCTACACAGTTCCTCCACAACCGAATTACCATATAGATGTATCCGAATGGAATTTACCACCTCATATTAAAATGGCAAACCCGCAATTCAATAAACAAAGTACGATAGATATTCTACTTGGAGCAGAGTTTTTCTTCAGTTTGATGCAACCTGGCACTATAAAACTCTCAGAAAATCTACCAGTTCTTCAAAATACTGCTCTCGGGTGGGTTGTGGGAGGTTCACTGTGAAACAATAATACTGAAAGATGTTTGTCAACGCCAACCTGTGCAGTTTTCGACAGTGATAAGGCGCTTGATGAAGCTATTGAAAGATTGTGGAAAATTGATGAAGTGGAGCCAACATCAAAACCTATGAGCACAAAAGAGAATCTATGTGAAGCGAATTTTGCTCACCACGTGGCAATCAATAAAAGCGGCAGTTTTGTTGTAAGTTTGCCGTTTCGAGAGATCCCACAGGCGCTGGGGGATTCATATACAATGGCGTGCAATCGATTTATGAGTTTAGAGCGACGTCTGCTGAAGAATTCAGATTTGCGCGCCCAGTATGTGCAGTTTATGAAAGAATATGAAAGACTTGGGCATATGCACCGAGTCAAGATTGATGATCTAATGGATCCTAAATATTTCATTCCACATCATTGTGTGCTAAAGCCAGATAGCACAACTACGAAACTAAGAGTAGTGTTTGATGCATCAGCGAAAACATATCTCTCAACGATCTAATGTATACTGGACCAGTCGTTCAAAGTGATATATTTGCCATTTTACTTCGATTTCGTTTTCCGAAATATGTATTCACTACATTGAAAAGATGTATAGACAAATACTAATACATCCAAGTAATCATCAGTTTCAATTAATAATCTGGAGGGAAGATCCTGCACTGCCAATCGACTATAATGTTCTCAATACGGCAGCATACGGCACAAGAGCAGCACCTTATCTTGCTACCAAATGTCTGCAGAAGGTTGCAGTAGATAATGCTATAAAATATCCATACGGCTCTAAGATGTTGAAAGATAACTTTTACGTTGATGATGGACTTGGTGGCTCAGATAACATCAATATAGCGATTACAACACAAAACCAATTAATACAAATGTTAAAGCAGTATGGATTCAACCTGAAGAAGTGGTGTGCAAACCACCCGAAACTACTAAAAGACATACCGGAAGCTGACCAAGAAGTTATTCTTGATTTCGATGTTATAAGTTCTGATACAGTCAAAACTTTGGGACTATTTTGGTTGCCCCAGAGTAATAACTTCTGTGTTAAAGTCAAGTTTAACGAACATGAAACAGTTACTAGGCGTACCGCCACATCCGATCTCGCGAAATTATTTGATCCTCTTGGTCTATTACCACCTGCAGTGGTTAAAGCAAAACTCTTTATGCAAAACTTTGTGAAGCTTCATTAGGCTGGGATGAGCCGCTACCTGAGTCGTTTTGTTCAGAATGGAAAACTCTAAGAAACAACCTATACAGTTTGAACAATTTCAAAAGCCGAGACATATACTCAATGGCGATGTTCCGAAAGACATCCAGCTTCATATATTTGCAGATGCATTCGAAAGAGCGTATGGTGCAGTAGCATATATTCGAGCTTCACTCAAAGACAGTCGGATTATTGTACGATTATTGTGTGCAAAGTCACGAGTATCGCCATTGAAGCGACAAACATTACCCAGACTAGAATTATGTGCAGCAGTCATCGCGGCAGAACTTGCTCCACGAGTACGAGTAGATCTCAACATTCAGAACGAATCTGTGTATTTATGGACTGACTCTGAAATCGTTTTATCCTGGATCAATGCTCAATCATCCTCTCTGAAGACATCTGTGGCTAACAGAGTATCAACAATCCAATCTTTGAGCATTCGTGATCAATTGTGTCACGTGGACTTCCTGCAGTAGACTTTCCAAAATGCCAGTTGTGGTTCCACGCGCCTTTATTACTTCATGGAAAGGAATCTTTGTGGCCACAAAAATATAATTCTAGTTTAGCCATTTCCACTGATATTGAGAAGAAGGCAACTATAGTTACCGCAGTAGAGTAGGATGCAATCATATGCAAAGTGCATCATGGAGGTTCATTCAAACGTCTGCAAAGAATTATTGGATACCTTTTCCGATTTGTAAACAACTCGAAAATTCCCAAACATAAGCGAAATCCACATATATCCCTCACCCCAAAAAAAAAATTAGATGAGTTCTATGACGATATCAAACAGTTGCAGAAAAGCCATGAAGTGGATAAAAGAAGTTGTATTAATGCTATTAGTTCATATTTGGATCCTAAGGGTATCATACGTGTTGGATGTCGCTTAGGGAACTCAGACCTTCACGAAGATGTTAAACAAGCGATGGTACTTCCTTACAATGACCCAATAACGAAGTTATTATTTATTTCTTTACACGAGGAAAACAAACATTGTGGACACCAGGCATTATTAAACACAGCAAGACAACGGTTTTGGCCGGTGAAGGGAAAAATAACAGCTCGATCTGTTGTCCAAAAATGCGTCAGATATACCAGGGCAAAACCACAATTGTGTGAACAAATAATGGGCGACCTGCCACAGACACGCGTAGTTACTGCTCGCCCATTCATTTATAGTGGCGTTGATTACTGTGGTCCATTTTGGATACATCATAGAGTAAGAGGCAAGCGGACTACTAAGGCGTACATATCAGTTTTTTTTATTGTTTTGCAACTAAGGCAGTACACTTGGAACTTGTATCTGACCTATCGACTAGTGCATTTATTGGAACTTTGAAAAGGTTCATTGCTCGTCGTGGATACTGTCAAAACATATATTCAGACAATGCAACTAATTTTGTGGGAGCTAAGAATCAACTATTAAAATTGGCTGAAGCGATTTACTCACCAGATGCACAAGAAAATAAAGGGTGATTTGTTAAGAGCTTGATAAATTTTTTTTTAAAAAAACGCATAAAATTTGCAAAATCTCATCGGTTCTTTATTTGAAACGTTAGATTGGTCCATGACATTTTCTTTTTGAAGATAATTTCATTTAAATGTTGACCGCGGCTGCGTCTTAGGTGGTCCATTCGGAAAGTCCAATTTTGGGCAACTTTTTCGAGCATTTCGGCCGGAATAGCCCGAATTTCTTCGGAAATGTTGTCTTCCAAAGCTGGAATAGTTGCTGGCTTATTTCTGTAGACTTTAGACTTGACGTAGCCCCACAAAAAATAGTCTAAAGGCGTCAAATCGCATGATCTTGGTGGCCAACTTACCGGTCCATTTCTTGAGATGAATTGTTCTCCGAAGTTTTCCCTCAAAATGGCCATAGAATCGCGAGCTGTGTGGCATGTAGCGCCATCTTGTTGAAACCACATGTCAACCAAGTTCAGTTCTTCCATTTTTGGCAACAAAAAGTTTGTTAGCATCGAACGATAGCGATCGCCATTCACCGTAACGTTGCGTCCAACAGCATCTTTGAAAAAATACGGTCCAATGATTCCACCAGCGTACAAACCACACCAAACAGTGCATTTTTCGGGATGCATGGGCAGTTCTTGAACGGCTTCTGGTTGCTCTTCACTCCAAATGCGGCAATTTTGCTTATTTACGTAGCCATTCAACCAGAAATGAGCCTCATCGCTGAACAAAATTTGTCGATAAAAAAGCGGATTTTCTGCCAACTTTTCTAGGGCCCATTCACTGAAAATTCGACGTTGTGGGAGATCGTAAGTCTATTCATGATGAAATGTCAAAGCATACTGAGCATCTTTCTCTTTGACACCATGTCTGAAATCCCACGTGATCTGTCAAATACTAATGCATGAAAATCCTAACCTCAAAAGAATCACCCTTTATAATGACTGCTGCCAGTTCCAAGGGAATCAAATTTAACTTTATTCCGCCAAGAGCACCTTATTTTGGAGGTTTATGGGAAGCAGTAGTAAAGTCTACAAAACATCTTCTTGTAAGAAGTATGGGTACTGCTTCGCTAACTTACGAAGAATTTGAAACTGTAGTTGTGGAGGTCGAGGCAATACTGAATTCCCATCCATTGACGCCTATGTCGAGTGATCCATCCGATTTAACGGCACTGACTCCAGGACACTTCCTAATTGATGAGCCACTTACCACTCCAATAGATAGTGAAGCAGACTCCCGAAAGTTATCCTTGCTATCCAGATGGGAGCTTGTATCAAGGCTGAAGCTGGAGTTTTGGAAGCAATGGTCAAAAGAGTACTTGCAAGAACTTCAGCTTCGACATAAATGGAAGAAATCATCTCCCAACGCCAAACCAGGAAATATGGTGGTAATTCAGGAGGATAACACTCCTCCATTGAAATGGCCACTGAGACTCATAACTAATGTTTATCCAGGAAATGATGACATTGTTCATGTTGCTGAGGTGAAAACGGCAACAGGGACTTTCAAGAGACCGATACACCGCCTAGCACTGCTTCCGATTGAAAATACAACCAGTTGTGTTGATGAAGTCAATGAGACTGAACCAGAAAGAAAGAAGACACGCTTACATGGAAACCATTTAGTTTTAACTTTTTGCTAGCGATACTTTTAATCTTCCCGATTGTATCATCAAATCACCTAAACCTCTCAAGGTTTGCATCCAAATTGGGAATTTACTTCGAAGAAGTTGGAAGAACAAAAATTGCAACAAGCCAATGGAATCTGATTGTTTACTACGACTTATCAATGTATTGGAAAGATACCAAATTGTTGCGTGATGAAACTCTTTCCTTGCAAAAGACATGTGATGTGATGGAGATTAAGGAATCTTATCGCCATATTCTTGAACATTTTTACCGAATTGAACAAGAACTAGAATTAGACAACAGACTGCTGCGTAAATCGCGAATAAGAAGAGGTGCTATTAACGTAATTGGAAATTTAGCTAATTCACTGTTTGGTATTCTGGACTCGGATTACGCAGAACTGATGTCAGCAACTGTAAGAAACATGAAAACAGATGATTCCGTCATGTTGAGACTTTTGAGAGATAAGACTTCAGTTATCAACTCAACTCTGAATGTTGTGAAACAAAGTATGACAACAACTAAACACAACTTCGGACAGATGGAGAAAAAACTTAACGAGCTAAATAAGAGAGAACATGCAATCAGTGGTGAGATATATCAAATGAAATTCTCTCAATACTTCAATCTGAATACGATGCAAGTGTCATTAATTGCTGATAGAATTCAACGGATGCAAACATGCATGTTGGACGTCCTAACTGATGTCCATCACGGGAAGATAAATCCTTTACTGTTAACCCCAGATCAACTTCAGACAGAAATCGAACAGATAAAGATCCATATGCCACACTCTTTAAGGTTACCAGTCACTGATGACGAAATGTACAAGCTAATGAAAATCAATAGAGGACTTACAGAAGATCATGTAGTGTTCACTATATCATTACCATTTGTAGAATTAGACGATTTCAAACTGTATCATCTGATTCCAGTTCCGACACGAGTTGGTGATTCATTAACAGTATTTCCCAGTTTCAACACTAAAATTGCAGAAATGAGACGTCATCAGCCAAGAACTGCTCTGATATTCAGTTACAGTTCAATTTCGGAGGAGAGATAAGTTCATGTTGGATCAGTTTATTTCAGAATATCACCAAACCACTTACCACCAAAATCAATGGATATATGCCACTCTGAGCATCACTCAAGCAACAGCAGTATGTGAGAAGAACATTATACCGCTGCAACTAGAAGGATCCGGGATCCTGACGCTGCAACAAAACTGTTTACTGAAACATGGTCCAATTCACGTGCCAGGACAACAAACCCTAGATGTCTTATATCCAATGTCTTATATCCAAGAGGCCATACAGACGAAAATATCCATCTACTGAGTCGAGTAATAAAAGACCAACACCTACTGCCAGACATAATTTTGCCATTCATGTTTAAGAATTACTATAAGGTTGACCAATGGGTCAACGCGGGGGAGAATGTTAGATTTTGGCTCCGTTAATGTTTAGTATTGTACTGTAATATAATTCTTTTGTTTTTTTTTCTTTTGTCTTTATTTGGTCAATAACCTATTTATTATAAAATTCATCAACATATAAGTAGAACACATTCCAACACATTGTCGTAGGTTAGTTTTTTACATTTCCGCATATTTTACTTCTTTGGTTTTATATTTCATTTATGTTTAGTTCAACACATTCTATTTATGTCAATGATCAAGTGTCCCATATTTGTGAGTGTTGGACGTTAATTACTGAGTAAGCAGATCATGCTACCAAATTTCCCAATTCACCAAAAATGACTTGGCCGACATGTGGAACACTGCAATATGCAAACTCATGAATTCTCGTACAACGCATAGGCAATAATGTAACTATTTCATATATACAATTGGAAATCAATAAATTTGTCGTCAGTTATTCAATTGAAATTACGACCATTGTGCTTTTTTGACTGCTTTCCAGTTACAAGTGCTGGAAGGTACATAAACAAAAAGGGTTAGTGTCAGTTCGGATTTATGTGTTCGAATTGGTTACCACTAACAAGTTTACAGGAAATTGATTTGTATGTGACAGAACAGATAATGTTACTTGAATTTTGTTGGAGAGTGTGAGCATGCATTGAGAGCAATGCAATGGGTATGTTGTGTATATCTGAGCGTGGGGTTGTTTCTATTTTTGTTTTTTTTCAGTGGTTTGTGTGTGTGTTTGATATTCGCGGATGGTTTATTTGTCTGGTTGAGGTGTTGTTTTCAATAAAGGCACATGTGATTTTGTTGTTGTAGGAGAGTTTGAGTTTTGCCCGTTTTTGTTTGACATGCTTCACTTATATAGTTGGCGTTGGCGTGGGCTGTTGTATCTTTTTAGCAGGTATGCAACAAGGAAATATAAAGGTATAGAATATTTTGGTTTTTGAGATATATTAGCGTTTGCTTATAAACCTTTTAAGTGTGTTATTAATATTTCAGCGATGAGATGTACGATGGTGATCGAAAGCTTAGAAAAGTCAATAAGAATGTTCAATATTTAAGAAAAAATGCTGAAATGGAAAGTATATTGAAATTGTTTTATGTTACCGTTGGAAATTTTGAAAAAGTCGCAAAAAAAGTCGCATATTCAAAAAAAGGTCACTCAAAAAGTCGCATAATGATAAAAAAGTCGCTTACATTTGTGGAGTTTTTTTATTACATAAAATTTTATATAAAATAACACAAAAACAATAAGGGGACTGGTCCCTTTAACATAAAAAGATATTTTACCAACTTGTTGCAATATAAAATCCAGTAAAACGTAAATACATTTTGTTAAAGTTATAATTTTATATTTAAGTATTTGCGTTGTAGAAAAAATCATTTGACAACAGAAGATCAGCTGACAGTGGTTGAAATGGTATGCAATAAAACAACGACTGAACAAACCAGAACACCGCGTACGTTAGGTGTCCATTGTGATGCCATTCGTAATTAACTTCGCTTTTATTAATTCCCAGCTACCAAAAAGTTGTTTGGATCCCCAATTTGTAATCCGGAAGTAGTGCAAACATGGATTATACCCAATAAGTTTTGCATGGGCTTGTCATAGGACGGAAGTACTCAATTATACATCGTTTTTATTTTGTTATTTTCGGTATACGTTTTTGAATAAATATTTTTTGAATAAATATATTTTTGCCATTAAAAATTGAAAATTCTCGTAATTTGGAAAACTTTCTCAAAAGAAGTGAAAAAATCAAACGGCACAGGTAAAATCGATAGGGGATTCCGGGATGCGCTTTAAAGAAAACTTTGTGGACTTGTTGATGGGGAATTCCGGGATGCACTTTGTAGAACAACTTCCAATTTTTATACCCTGCGCCACACTGTGTAACAGGGTATTATAAGTTATTGCATATGTTTGCAACACCCAGAAGGAGACGAAATAGCACATGGTGTCTTCGGCAAAAAATGCTCAGGGTGGGCTCCTGAGTCGATATAGCCATGTCCGTCTGTCCGTGAACACATTTTTGTAATCAAAGTCTATGTCGCAGTTTTAGTCCAATCGACCTCAGATTTGGCACAAGTATGTGTTTTGGTTCAGAATAGAATTTTGGAAAAAATCGGTTCAGATTTAGATATAGCTGCCATATATATCGTTCGTCCGATTTACACTAATATGACCACAGTGGCCAATCTTTTACTCCGATTTAATTGAAATTTTGCTCAGGGAGTAGAATTAGTATTGTAGCTATGCGTGTCAAATTTGGTTGAAATCGGTTCAGATTTAGTTATAGCTCCCATATATAGCTTTCGCCCGATTTACACTCATATGACCACAGAGGCCAATTTTTTGCTCCGATTTAGTTGAAATTTTGCACAGGGAGTATAATTAGCATTGTAGCTACACGCAAAGAAAAAAAAGTTTGGAAAACGTGTACCGAAAACGTTTTTCGTTTGTTAGAGTTTTTTGAATTGCTTCGAAAATTTTAAACTTTTATCACCAAAAACTTTCGTTTGTTACAAAATTTTTATTTTTGCAATAAAAAAGTTATTTTTGAAAAAACAACACAGACCATTTCGTTTATATAAAGCACTGTTCTTTTCTGACTTTAGGTCTTTAATAAGACACATTTTACAGTTCAAAATGTAATATACTACAATGTAATGTTGAACATTTTTTCGGAATCTTCCCAACATATCTGGAATATATGTAAAAAACAAACAAAAAAGACTTTGGTCGAAGCAGGGATCGAACCCGCGACCCTTGGCATGCAAGTCGGACGTAGCAACCACTGCTCCACGGTGCCAAAATAAATGTTTGTTTCTGTTAAATAAACTTTGTTTATTCGGTTCGTGGGCGCCGCAAGCTATGCTATATAAATATAACTTATATGGATATTTATCTATTGATGACCATACCAGGTACATAGCTCAGTGGTTAGTGTATGGGCTTACAAAGTGCATGGTCCGCGGTTCGATTCTCCGTCCAGGCGAAAGGTAAAAAATTTTAAAAATTTATAAAATCGTATAATTTCTTCTACATTGTTGGTATTATAAGAAAAGGTGTTAAGAACTAAAAAACCTCGTGGATATGAGAAAGATGTGAGGGAAAATGCAATTAGCAAGAAAACAATGTTTTGTTTTTTGAGTTTGTCTTTATGAAATTGTTTTTACATCCTGGAAAAGAATAAACGTTTATCACAAAAAGTATATACTTTTCTTCCAAATAAACTTCCTTACAGCGAAAAGCAAATGAGAAAGGAACTTTGTTTGTCTAAAATTTCGTTTGGGAGGAAAGAATTATTTTTTTGTGTGTATGCGTGCCAAATTTGGTTGAAATCGGTTCAGATTTAGATATATCTCCCATATATATGTTTTTCTGACTTCGACAAAAATGGTCAAAATACCAACATTTTCCTTGTAAAATCGCCACTGCTTAGTCAAAAAGTTATAAAAATGACTCTAATTTTCCTAAACTTCTAATACATATATATCGAGCAATAAATCATAAATAAACTTTTGCGAAGTTTACTTAAAATTGCTTCAGATTTAAATGTTTCCCATATTTTTTTACTAACATTGTGTTCCACCCTAGTCCATTAGCCGACTTAAATTTTGAGTCTATAGATTTTGTAGAAGTCTATCAAATTCTGTCCAGATCGAGTGATATTTAAATGTATGTATTTCGCACAAACCTTTATATATAGCCCCCCAACACATTTGACGGATGTGATATGGTATCGAAAATTTAGATCTACAAAGAGGTGCAGGGTATAATATAGTCGGCCCCGCCCGACTTTAGACTTTCCTTACTTGTTTTTGCTGGGTGAGTGCTGTCCAATTCTTATAGCTCAATGACAAGGGAACTCCTTTTTATGGCGGAGTTGAAAGGGCATTTCACATTGCGGTGAGAAACTTTGAAACACTCAGCTTTTTGTTGTTTGGTCGAAACTGGGGTTGAATTTTTTACTCTTTGTATGCAAGACGGGTCGTGCACCTCGGTGGCTCCGGCGTATGGCGCACGGTTAATACCCATTTATAAAAATTACTTTACATTTAAGCATTTCCCTTTAGTCGCATGCGTGCGACTAAAGTCGCACATTTCGCATATTTTAAAAAAGTCGCACAAAAAGTCGCATGGCGCCAAAAAAGTTGCAAAATGCGACTAAAGTCGCACAACGGTTACACTGTTGGTAAGTATTCTTCTTCAAATTTGGGTTTCTTTTAAAAAGAATATTTTTTATGTATATTATTATTTGTTAATTAATTTATTTGGAACCCTGATTAATGTTTTTCTTTGTTGTAAAAAAAGCAAATATTTAATTTCAGAACAAACCCAGATGGATTCGGACAAACTTTTATATTTCTCCTCAGCGTATAATGAAGAATTGGTAAGTTTTCTATTTAAAATTGACTTTCTAGAATATTTACGTTTTTATGGTCATTTTATCGTCAACATTACAATATGACCATTTTATCATACAAAATTAATGCCTTATTTTAGTACACGCAAAAAAATAATTCTTTCCTCCCAAACGAAATTTTAGACAAACAAAGTTCGTTTCTTATTTGCTTTTCGCTGTAAGGAAGTGTATTTGGAAGAAAAGTATATACTTTTTGTGATAAACAATTATTCTTTTCCAGGATGTAACAACAATTTCATAAAGACTAACTAAAAAAAAATTTTTTCTTGCTAATTGCATTTTCCCTCACATCTTTCTCACATCCACGAGTTTTTTTAGTTCTTAACACCTTTTCCTGTAATACCAACAATGTAGAAGAAATTATACGAATTTATAAATTTTTAAAATTTTTTTACCTTTCGCCTGGACGGAGAATCGAACCGCGGACCATGCACTTTCTAAGCCAACACACTAACCACTGAGCTATGTACTTGTTATGGTCATCAATAGATAATTATCCATATAAGTTATATTTATATAGCATAGCTTGCGGCGCCCACGAACCGAATAAACAAAGTTTATTTAACAGAAACAAACATTTTGTTTGGCACCGTGGAGCAGTGGTTGCTACGTCTGACTCTCATGCCAAGGGTCGTGGGTTCGATCCCTGCTTCGACCAAAGTTTTTTTTGTTTTTGTTGTTTTTTTTTTACATACATTCTACATATGTTCGGAAGATTCCGAAAAAATGTTCAACATTACATTGTACTATATTAAATTTTGAACTGTAAAATGTGTTTTATTAAAGACCAAAAGTCAGAAAAGAACAGTGTTTGATATAAACGAAATGGACTCTGTTGTTGTTTCAAAAATAACTTTTTTTATTGAAAAAATAAAAACTTTGTAACAAACGATTTTTTTTGGTGATAAAAGTTTAAAATTTTCGAAGCAATTCAAAAAACTCTAACAAAAGAAAAACGTTTTCGGTACACGTTTTCCAAACGTTTTTTTTCTTTGCGTGTATATCGTTAATCAATTTTTTGGAAACCAATTTAATATTTTTAATGTAAAAACAAATATTTAATTTCAGAATAACCCCTTAACAATTTGGAAACATTTTTTATTACTCCTCTGCTTATAATTTAATAGTGAATTGGTAAGTTTTCTTTTACTTTCTTTTAACCAGAATATTTAGATTTTAATGCATATTATTATTTCTTTAATTAGATTTTTTGGAAACCAATTTAATGTTTTTATTTAATGTAATAAATAAATATTTATTTCAGAATAAGCCCAAATGAAAGAAAGTTTACTTTTAATGTATGAAAATTTTTATAATAGTATAACGGGTTGTTGTTCCTTTAATTATTTAATTTCCCTGTACTGTGGAATGATTGATTTAAAAATAGTTTAGTCGTCGACATTTTAAATAGACTGCTAACCAAATTTTATTATCGGGTTTCCTAAAAAATAAACAAGTTAACCAAAATAATACTGACTTTTTAACTTGGTAGTGGTATATAAATATTACGGTGTTGTAAAATTGAATACAATGCCATAGATGAACTAAATTTGAAGAGTATTATAAACTAGACAAACAGAAAAAAATTTAAGGGCTAAATCATGGTCAATAGTACTACAGTTTAGTTCATTTTGCAATGGAAAAGGGTTCACTTTTTTTTAGTGTAGTGTTGTTTCGAAATATTCTCGAACAATTTTTTGTATTCACAGAAAAAAGTGAATAATTGAATCAAATACAAAAATTGTGAATTCAATTATTTTTGTATTTGATTTTCAGCTTATGACGAAAATTGTAAATCCAATTACCCAAATTGTAAGGTTGTCATAAAACTATTTTCAAATGAAGTAATATTTGCGTTGAGTATAAATGCAATTGGAATTTGTCAAACTATTCAAATGACATAGTACTCAATCCAAATACATTAGAATTTGAAGTATATAGTGTTTTCAATTACAGTCGTAATTGAACTGAGTACAAAGTTTATAGAATTTTGTAACCTATACAATTACTATCGTAATTGTGTTTATTACGATGTTAATCAATACAATCTTTGTACTATATAATCTATATTAATTTAAGAAAATTATACAAATACACTCTGAAAAAAATTTTATGCATTTTATTATAAAAAAGAAATTCTGAAAATATGTATAATTGAAAATACAGCGAAGTACATGTTTGGTAGAAAAATACAGAATATTCATTATAAACGACGTATTTAACAGGCTAACTCACAAAGTTTTTGAATTATCTGTACCACCTGCTGGAATTTCCCAAATCTTCCTCATTTATATGCGATTTGTTTAGGCATCCTGCTCTTCTGTAATACAAACATCTATTCATTTCAAAGTTTCGAGAATAGTTCAAAGTTTTACATGATTTTACCTTCTGTTGCTGGGAAGAAATCCTCGAAATCCCCGTTTTCGAAGTAAACACATTTTCCTCTAGGCCACATATTTTTGACAGTCGGCTTATATCCATTAATAGGGCAATTTGACGTGTACACGAACTAATTGCAAAAACAAAATAGAAAGAATGTAATTGTATATATATTCCAAAGCTTATTCGCAAGTTTTTAAACGACCCAATTCAGGATGTGTGTAAGTTTATACAACGAAAGAAATAATTTACATATTTTATTAAAGTTTACAGCGAATTTTAAAAATTTTACGAACGTAGAAATATGTACTAAATATATTAAATTAACTTTCCATAGTAAAAAGTTTGTGCTGTGATACTTTCGTCGTGATCCCGACTAATAGTCGAAGTCACGAGAATTCTCGTGAGTCTAAAAATTGTTGTGAACCGTTAATCGTTTTTAAAAGTTCTGTTTGCGTGAACGTACATGAGTATTTCTTGAATGTGCTTGAGAGAGAGAAAGAATTCTACCAACACGCCACAGGTTAGACTCACAATGAAAATGTTCATTTTTACGAAGAGAATTCTTTCAGTGTAGTTTCCAAAAAACGCGCTTGACCAACAAAACTGGTATTTAGATAAAGGTACTTACCTGCGATAAAAATACAATATGGTGCGCCAAAAATGTTGTAAATGTTAACATTTCGAATCGCGGTACCGATACCACGGTTTATTTGCGAGTAAATTCGACCATTTTCTTAAGAAGATTCTTAATAATAGCAATAAATGACATTTTGTTGTTTGTATTAATTTATTTTTCGTTACGTAGCAACGTCATAAACAGTTTTATCAGGCAATTACGCATTATACTTAAATCAATAACTTTTATACTTGGTCCAATTGAACATAGTAATTGATGTGTTGTGAATTCAATTACCAGTGAATTTTGATATTTTTACCAGTTTTTCATTCAACCAATTATTTTCATGTTTGACTTAATAAAAATTGTATTTGATATAATTTTTTCATTCAAGTATGCCAATAATTGATTTTTATTTTGCTTCAGTTTTTTCTGTGTTGAATTGGATATGTTTGAAGTTCGAATTTCTCGCTTCATGTCCGTATCCAAGGACTTCATGTAACATAGGTATAAATTGTTTTCATTGGAAAACCCGAAATAGATTTACTTAATTAAATGCTGTGGGATTTGACTATCATTAACTATCACAGCAAAAAATATTTTTCGTCAGACTTGCGTATTTATGATCCCCGAATATTGCGAGTTCAAAACGGGTTAAAAAGGTATTCCGCGTTTCCACCCGTATATATGATGCGACTCAAAAATTAAAAAAAAAAAAAACAACAAATGTGGGGCCGCTATACAAAAAGGCATATATATCTAACTACCCAAAATCAAATCAATGAAATTTTCTAGATGCCATTTTCACCGAAAAAAAGTTTACTATTTTTTATGAAAAATGAACTAACCCATAGTAAGAATGACCATGATTTTTTTCATCTAGATAAGTTCATGATTTTCTTATAAATTAGTTCATGTATTGCATCGTATTTTAGTTCATTATTACTACGCTGTGGGAAGAATGTACTTACAAACATTCAAAATATTCCTGTTATCCGGAAAAATTAACAATTTTTTGGGAAACATATATTAAGAAATTGGTTTGAAATAAACTGTTTGTCAGTATAATTTTCAAAAAAGTAGAGAAATTGAGGAATCAGAGGTACAACAAGCCTGTATATAACTAAAAAAATTTTCGTACAAAACTAGTTAATTTTCTATAACCACCAGTATTTTATTTCAAAAAATTATTACAATATTACACAAAACTATGGCTTATGATATACAATAAAGGAAATATTTTTATTCGTACGTTGGATGCAGTTTCTTGTCGGTAGTTAGTAATTGCTTCTTCAAAAGAGTAATATTCTATGTTATTAGGACTAAACTAATTAATTTAAATTTCCATGTTTTCTATTCATATGAAAGTTATATGTGGCATAAGTTGCTATATTCATTGAATTGTTGTCCAATTTCATCGAATTTGGCTAACCTTTGTTGGGCGGATTTGTTTTATAAGCATCTGAAATTGCAAAGTTATACAAAATATAAGAAAAATATAAAATTCTATCATTCATATTGATTTTTAACTTACGGTTTTCAAGAGTATTTCCTAGAGCCAATAAGGATATCAGATTAGTTACATTAAACAGTAAGAATATTCAAAAAAATTACCATTACAAGACCTGTCTACCTGCAAGTGAAAATAATAATTTTTAATAAATTGAAATTTTGGTTTTATTAAAAACGGAAAAAATACCGTTTATAGAAAAACTTACCACATTGAAAAATCCATCCATTAGGTACTTTATCATATCCATGGACTTATGGGACGTCTCAGAATATATTTGAAATAAAAAATATTATAAAATTAGACATAATTTCCACTTGTCAGTATAGCATTTAAGGTGGGTTTAATCTCTTCTCGCTGGGAACGTCGGTGATATAAAGCTTCTCTGAGTTATATCGTCGGAATGGATTGCTCTTTCACCGACATTCCCAGCGAGAAGAGATTAAACTTCAAAACAGATACAGATAAATGTTCTCAAATGTATCGATACATCTTAAAAAACACGGACGCAGGCATATTTAGTTGGCAATTTCTTTCTTAAAAAGAAACTTTCTTAAAAAGCAGACGTAAACTCTCTCTAAAAAATTTTTTGATTATATCTTAAAAATACTTTAATGTAAATATAAATTGTTTATGTTACTCGTACATTGTGTACTAATATTTGTTATTTATGTAGATCCCCGTCGAAGACTAACGATGTTAGTCGAAATAATGGATAAT
Organism: Haematobia irritans; assembly: GCF_050003625.1. Classification (NCBI taxonomy): domain Eukaryota; kingdom Metazoa; phylum Arthropoda; class Insecta; order Diptera; family Muscidae; genus Haematobia; species Haematobia irritans. The sequence goes on along the minus strand of NC_134397.1, from coordinate 101,819,000 downwards.
AAATTTAACAAGTAATCAAAAATCGTAAAAAGGATTTTTTATTAAAAGGACCTCAAGCTGCAATAATAACAAAATAATCCGCACTAATTTTAAACTATTAACAGAAATATACAGTTCCTTAACCCTCTAATGCCCAAGCCCGCCTTTAGGCGGTCTTGATTTAATAAGGAAGCTTTTGGTAAAACACACCTTAAGACAACAAAAATGAGAAAAATAAAAAGAAAACTTATTTGAAACTATTCAAGAGGCTTTGCAGCATATGCTGAATTTTACCGTATAAATTTTTCTTGCTTAGTTCTATTGCTTTTGTGTCGTTAACATTGAAAATTGAATCAGCTGGCAAAAAAATGGGGCATTAGAGGGTTAATCTGTTATTTGTTTTTTTTTTTTATCAATAAAAAGCTTTTTTGATTTCTCTAACATTACATCATTCACTTCTCAGTTTCTAAAAAGTTTCGAAATAAATGTATTTTCATTAATAACCACCAATACCGCACATACAATTTTGCAAAATTAAAACCACGTGTACACTTCATAAATGCATCAACAGAACTGAATACAGCAATAAAACTCAAAGACGCAAATAGTTATAAAGGATACATACCTGCCGTAAAGAAAAACAACTCCACACACACACGATCCCTTTCTGATCTCGCTATTGCAAGAAAACAACTCCCACCACAAAAGATACCAACAACACACAATTAACATTCCATTGTCTCTAGAATCAAAACAACCAACAACAGCATAAATGGCGCGATAACAAACACAAACAATCATACGAGATATACACAAAATGTCTCTAAAAACTCCTTCACATGATGCAATGATTTCATTACTCTTTTCTCACTTCATTTTTCAGTAGCACGTTTATTGATTAGATGGAATTCTATCTATTAGTTAAGGTAAAATATATGCCAAATTTATAAGGAATCTATAAAAAATGATATACACCCGTCAAGGATTATATTAACTACTTTTTATTCTACTTTATCTAAAATTTTCAATGTGAGGAAAAACACTCCAACATATAATAAAAAGGGAAATAATATGTAGGTAGGCATCATACGAATCGGTAATGTCGTTAAGTTAATTTTTACTACAAAAAAATTTTTCCATACAAAATTTTTTCTTAGTAAATTGTCCACATTTTGTAGTAAGATTTTAAGACATTTACAGAATGTTTATATGTTTTCCTTTAGCTAAGTTAATTTTCGTTGTTGTTACGAAAAATGAACTATATTACAGTAAATTTGTCGAACTATGTGAAAGTTAAAATGGTCCTTAAATTTACAAGACACTTTTTTCTGTGTTCTAGATTATTTGGTCGTATTTAGTACAACTTTCCAGAACACGAAAATATTTCCTTTACTGCAAGATTACACTCAAAAATGTAAACCCTACACACAAAAAAGTGTATCATTAATTTAAGCAGATTTTTACTATAATTTATTACAAGGATTTTCCAGTATTTTGGTTCATTGTTCGTATCTTCAAGGAAAATTAACTACTCGAGAGGAAATTGTACAAATTTTAAGCATCAATCGTTTAGTTCATGGCCTACAAAATACGATGGAAAACTTTTATCATACTATACAACTATTTGTGAATGTAAAGTACTTTCTCAATAATAAGTGCAATCTTATAGTAATTTTTATACCCTTCACCACTACTGTGGTACAGGGTATAATAAATTTGTGCATTTGTATGTAACGCCAAGAAATAGTGGTCATAGACCCATCTTTTAGTATACCGATCGGCTTAGAATTAAATTCTGAGTCGATTTAGCGATGTCCGTCTGTCTGTCTGTCCGTCCGTCCGTCTGTCTGTCTGTCCGTCCGTCTGTCTGTATATGTAATTTTGTGCACAAAGTACAGCCGCAATTTAAGTCCGATCGTCCTCAATTTTGGCACAGGGCCGTTTCTTGGGACAGAGACAATCGCTATTGGTTTTGGAAAAAATCGGTTTAGATTTAGATATAGCTGCCATATATATTTATCCCCGATTTGGTCATAGTTAGCGTATTTATCAACCGATTTTCTTGAAATACCGCACATCCAAATACTTTATGAATCTCGAAAATCTTGCAAAATATCAGCCAAATCGGTTCAGATTTAGATATAGCTCCCATATATATCTTTCGTCCGATTTAGACTCATATGACCACAGAGGCCAAAGTTTACTACCAATCTTCGTGAAATTTTGCACAGAGGTTAGAATTGACATTCTACCAATGCTTGGTAAATTTGATTGAAATCGGTTCAAATTTAGATAAGCTCCCATATATATCTTTCGTCCGATTTGAACTTATATGGCCACAAAAGCCAGAGTTTTGCCGTGATTTGCTTCAAATTT